>NC_057803.1:264741018-264743542 GCF_018294505.1 Triticum aestivum | reverse complement strand
TTCCAAATTCGCGGATCCTCTCCCCCCTAACCCTAAAAATCCCAGATCCGCCGCTCCGGACGTGTCCGGGCGGAGCCGGACAACGTCCCGCGCCGCCTCCCGGGCCGCGCCCCGCACCGCCTTTCGCCTCCCCAGCGCCGCCCTTCTCCTCCGAAGCCGCCAGCCGCGCCGCCCGCGCCGGCCGGAGTTGCTCACCGCCGACCGCCGAATCGCACTCGTCGCCCCACCTCCGTGAAGCTTCGGGCGCCCCGCCTCCTCGTCGCCGGCGGCCTCTCCGGCGAGAGCTCCGGCCGCTGCGGCTCTTTTTCTTCCGGCGGTCCTCGAACCGCTACAGTGCAGCGCCGCGCCTCGGTTTCCGTGCAAACCCTAGATCCAGATTCGGAGGTTGAATTTTTCCTAAGTCTCCAGAATTTTTAGTCCAAGTTGCTCTGTTCGTGGCTCCGTAACTTTGCATCAGTAGCTCCGATTCATGCATATGGCATATCAAAATGTTCACCTCAGAGAGTACATCATTTCATTCCATTGCATCATTTTCAGTTGAGCTCATCTTGATGTCCGAAATGCTGTTAGAAGAGGGCTACTTGAGTTAATTGTCAGATCCGTTACTCCGTTTAGCACTTTTGTCATTTTTGCCATGATTAATGTGTGCATGCTATGCCCGTGAGTTCTTCATGTGTTTTGTTAAGGGTTTTGTCATCTTTCCAGAGGTGCAACCCATGTATTTTTAGGATGTGTGTGGTGACTTGTGCAAGCTTGCAAAGTGGTGCACTTGCTAATTCGGTTTTCAGGGACTTAGTAATTTCACTAAGTCCTGGGATTGTTTATCTCACGATGCCATATGTTCGTGTTGTTTCCTAGTGATCCGTGCCTCTTTTGAGGATGATAAGTAAGGGAGTTTTGTTAATCTTGTAGTGCTCTATCCATCCATGTCTTTGTTTGCAATTATGGAGCACCCTAGCTTGTGTCAATCGAGCTCTACTTTTGCTTCGTTGCGAATCTGGGCAGATCGTCAACTTGTTTGCGATTTTGCCGATGTTATTGTAGTTGATCCGTGCATGCTATGCTATTGTTCTTGCCATGTCTAGCTTGTATTTTATGCCTTCTTTATGGATGTATGCTTGTGTTGCCATGACTTGCACCGTGGTGAGTGCATCGAGCTCGTAAACATGCCTTCATGAGTTATGTTTCAGCAAGTCCCAGTTTTCACCAAGTCTGAAAACTGATTATGTTTTTGCTATGTTCACATGCTTGCAATTGTATTTTCTGCTCCCTTTTGGCTCAAGGTCACTAAAGGACTTTTGTTAAGCTTGTTGAGTAGATCCATGTCATGTCTTTCTTTGTCATTTTCAGGTCCTGTAGCATGTTGTTTTGTTGCTCCAAAGAGGGCTATATGATCTGAAATTCTAGACAAGTGTTAATTTCACTAAGTCTGAGATCTGTTTGTCATTTGCGTTTTTGCCATGCTTGTTTGAACCTGTTAATGGATGATTTGGCCGTAGCTCAGTGCTAGACTTTTGTTAAGCATCTTGTGTGAATACCTGCCATGTATTTTGTTGTCTTGTTTGGGTGCTGTAGCATGTTCATTTCGTTGCATTTAGATGCCTACTTGCTGTAAATCGCAGACCGGTGTCATTTTTGAAACGCTTGCCATTTCCAAACCGTAACTCCGATTCCGGCGTTCTTTATATCATTTTCAAGCGATTTAATCTCATCTTTCAAGTGGCACACTTGGAATTCCATGTTGGGGCCAGGTTCATGCATTTCCTGTCGTACCTTGCATTTTGCATCCCGCATCGCATCCCGCATAGCATATCATCATTTCATCATATTGCTTGGTCTTGCACGTGGTTGATTGTATCCTTGTTGCTTCTTTGTCTTGTTTGGGTAGAGCCAGGAGACGAGTTCGCTACCGAGGAGCCCGTTGAGTTTGCTTTCGAGGATCCAGTCAACTCTGACAACTGTGCAGGCAAGATGATCATACCCTTGAAATCACTACTATCTTTGCTATGCTAGTTTGCTCGCTCTTTTGCTATGCCATTGCTATGATGCCTACCACTTGCTTGAAAGCCTCCCAAATTGCCATGTCAAACCTCTAACCCACCATTGTCCTAGCAAAACATTGATTGGCTATGTTACCTCTTTGCTCAGCCCCTCTTATAGCGTTGCTAGTTGTAGGTGAAGATTGGAGGCCGTTCCTTGTTGGAACATCTTTTATTTACTTGTTGGGATATCATTATATTGCCATGTTATCTTAATTCATCTATATACTTGGTAAAGGGTGGAAGGCTCGGCCTCTCGCCTAGTGTTTTGTTCCACTCTTGCCGCCCTAGTTTCCGTCATATCGGTGTTATGTTCCCGGATTTTGCGTTCCTTACGCGGTTGGGTTATAATGGGAACCCCTTGATAGTTCGCCTTGTAAAGCTTTTCCAGCTATGCCCAACATTGGTCTTACCATTTGCGACCTACCCTTTTCTTTCCCTTGGGTTCTGCAGACTCAAGGGTCATCTTATTTTAACCCCCCCCC